>NW_019102415.1:366594-371037 GCF_001856785.1 Myzus persicae
ACATAAAGTGTCTGCCCGAGAAATTAGTACTATAAAAATTGGAATGAACTTAGGTATAGCGGCGATGTTGGGGACAAGCCCAACGACTATACTAAGTTCTGTATTAACTGAGACACAAACTAATTCTAAAAAATGCTTTAAACTAATGCTTCTTATATACCCGTGACCCTTATTCGTGGCGTGACCCCGACAAAGTCATCGGATAGGCTTTACGATTAAAATGTACATATTAGTTGTTTACGCCATATATCCATAATAATCATAATTGTAAAAACATTCGTAATCAATAAAATTATACATTATAAATTCTAAGTATTTGTGACTACGTGGATTTGATCACGTAGGCCATATAACAAAAATACGTAAACATGTTAATAAAAATACAATACTATGAAAAGCCTAGTATAAGGAGTAAACACGGTTTACTACACCAGACATAGAAAAAACAGGGGAAAAAACAACTTTTTACCATTTTTTTTTATATTCATATTTGGATATCCTTAAAAAAATATTCCATGAAAAAAAAAATTAATTTTATCCAACCAATATAGATATATAATGATGGTACCTGAGAGTACCGTTGGTCATATACTGATTTTCACCACAGTACTGGAAAGTACCGTCGGTCATCTAGCTAAACTTTTTTTAACATGCGTAACATACAAACTATTTTTTTTGTTGTACAAATAAATATATTAAAAATATAAAAAGAATGTCAGACATTAACTTTTTTTAAATTTATAATCCTTGTAAGTGTTTCTAGTGATTAAAATAATAAAAAATATATGAAACAAATTATTTCAGACTTGAAAAGGAACTTTATTCATGATATATATAACCCCGTATATAACTAAATAACAAAAAATAAAAAATAAATGTTTTCCTTATAAGAAAATAATACAAATTAATAAATTTAAAATAGATATTATAACATATTATGAAATTATGCAAAACAATTCTTTTTTTCATAACTAAATAACAAAAAATAAATGTTTTCCTTATAAGAAAATAATACAAATTAATAAATTTAAAATATATATTATAACATATTATGAAATGATGCAAAACAATTCTTTTTTTCATTTGCACATAAAAATATATTGCAATGTGTACATTTTGAGTGAGGTCTTGATTGTATATTTCCCATCGCACAAACTTCACATCTACCTCTTAATTTATCAAATTTTAGACAATGTATACCACGATTTCCAAAACGTACTTCATCAGGGATTGAAAACTTTTTCCCTCTGCGTTTCTTATTAATTTTTGCATTACAATCTGGAGAAACTTTTTTTTTAAACATTCCTCTTGTGGGTGTTGGTAATTCTTTTTGAGTAATTAGTCCTTGAGATAATATCCTTCTGTACTCCAAAAGTGATATAAGACCATTTAATTCTTTATAAATAATAAAAGAATTGACAAATAAAATGTCTAACATTCCCCAGAATAATCTGTGCCACCACTTTTTAGATCTTCTATTTACTGCATATGAAGATCTCAGCTGATCAGCATGGTCCACACCACCCATGTAATTATTATAATCTTTGGCAACTTGTGGACTAGGGACTACCATTGATACACCTTGTTTGTTTTTTCGGAGAACGCTTGTTTGTTCAGAACCATGATAATTGGAAGCAAAAAAAACTGATTTTGTATCCTTCCATTTATAAATGCCTATTCCTGTATTTGAAAATTGGTAATCAACAGTACCTCTTTCCAATTTTTTGTCATCTTGAAGTTCAGGAATACCTCTTCTATTTGACCGTATTGTTCCACAAGCCAAACATCCTTCAGCTTTTAATTTTTCCAATAGACCAATGGATGTAAAATAATTATCGAAAAAGAATAGTTTATTTTTATTCCATTCCTCTTTAGTTAGTTGTAATACAACTCTCTCTCCAAGACCAAACTCTTTGAAATCGTCGAAAATTTCTTCTTTACCTTGATAAACAATAAATTTTTTAGTATAGCCTTTTTGGTCTGACAAGCACCACAGTTTGTATCCTCGCTTTATCGGTTTCATCGGATTATACTGTTTGATAGAACTTCTTCCTTTGAATATAATCATTGATTCGTCTACAGACAATTCTTTGGTTCCACTGTATACTTCATTAAAAATATAATTGAGATGATTTATCATAGGCTTTAGTTTGATTAGCTTATCCTTGTTGTTTGTTGGAATGCAAGTATTATCATATAAATGTAGGTTGGATAAAATTTGATCAAATCTGAGCCTTGTCATACAATTTGATACAAAAGGAACACCTAAATCTTGAGCACCAGACCAATAATGCCTCCAGCTAGGAAGTCTATTATATCCCATAAGAAAATTTATACCAATGAAATTTAAAATTTCAAACGGTTTTACATTTAAGTTTAAATTTTTTTGGGTACCATATAGATTAGTCTCAAAAACAATTGTGTCTAGTAAATTACCCAAAAGTTTTAAAAAAATAGAAGTGGCAGTAGTATCAGGAAAAACATCATAAGCACCTTCATGATCACGGTTGTTGGAAATTTGAGTTATTTCTTGACTTTTTTTCCATTGGCGAAGGATAGAAATATTAGGTTCTTGAGCATCTACATCAACGGATAAATAAGCTTTCTGTTTTTTCAAAGGAGGATCATGAATAACCACTGTGAAATATATGAAAAATTAAATTATAAATTGAATAAAACAAACTAAGTAGTATTAACAACAGGTTGTATTGTTATATTCTGTGGTATTAATAATATTAATTTGTTATCAAAAATTATTTTTTACCACCTAAAGAAATCAACATTTATAATATTATTATTATTATAACTATTATCTTTTATTATCAAGTAGACAAAATGGATTTTCAGAAATTAAAATTTTTAATTCCAAGTTGATTATTTGGTAAAAATTCTAAAAACTAATATTTCTGATATAATAAGACATATATAACTAAGAGGTATAGGTACTTGACATAAGTTGATTTTACAAATTTCCAATACCTTTGTTATTTGATACATGAGTTGATGTACGTTTGGTCACTTTATTGTGTACATTTTTATTTTTTAGTTTATTTGATATAGTTTTATTCTTCTTACTGGGCATCGATGATTAGGAGTACATATTCGTAGAGATCTCCTCTTCAGGAATGATTCTGGTTCCATAATAACCACTAAAACAATTTATATGCTCAAGTATTAATAATTATTAATTATATATTTTTATAATAATTAATTTAATTTCTGTATCACCTGAATCTACGTTTAGATCATCATCAACATTATTCAAGAACAGTGCAAGTGGTGAAACACTTCTTGACTGACGGCTGAGACTACATTCTAACAAACCTATTTTATAATTATAATTATTGTTTTATATTTACATATATAGGTAATAGCTAAATAATAAATAAATACTTTTGTTAGAATGTACATTAGAATACATAAAGTGTGGTGTAATATGAAACTTAATTATTTATATAAGCTATATTAGAATGAAATAACCAATTATTATATTATTTGGGTCATTAATTATATAAAATAAAATTAATATTGAAATATTATAGTTCCTAAATAGGTTTGTACATTTAACTAGATACATGTTTTGTTTTGAGAATAAACCTGACAATGCAATTTTGTCATAATCGTAGGTAAGTCTTATAATGTATAAAGAATACAAATAAATGAGAAACTATTAACAATAAAACTTATTTTACTTCTTCTTTCTGGTGAAAGCAGATATTCTGGAGTTGAGCATGACTCTGAATGGCACACTAATTTTTCGTCATCATTATAATTATTGTATTTCCCTAAATATATAAAACTTTATAAGTAAAAATAAAATAATCAACTAAAATATTTTGTATAATTAAAAAATTCAAGTTCATCATTGTCCGAGTTTTCCACATCAGTGTCAATGTCTGATGGAAATTCTTCGATAAGCCACTGAACAACATTATCTTCATCATTCATATTATATATTATGAAATAGTTTTAATTAAAAAAAACACTAATAAGGATAACGAACTTAGAACTTAGAATAAAATTTAATAAATAATAGGTATACGTCTGAGCAAATAACATCACATTCTTAGTAATTCTTAACAATAAATACGCGCTGTAGTACTCTCGTACTACACTTGTACACTTAATTATTTAATGACGTGCTTTGACGTCTCGTTGTTGATAATAGATCGAGTCACAAAAAAGAAGGTATGTTGAAATAAGTAATAAAATCAATATTATATTATAAGTTAAAACAGTATGTTTTAATAAAGTAAATTAAAAATAATAACAAAGTAATAAGTTGCACTTAAATTTTGAGGACAGAACATAAAGTGTCTGCCCGAGAAATTAGTACTGTAAAAATTGGAATGAACTTAGGTATAGCGGCGATGTTGGGGACAAGCCCAACGACTATACTAAGTTCTGTATTAACTGAGACACAAACTAATTCTAAAAAATGTT
>NW_019102415.1:371980-375506 GCF_001856785.1 Myzus persicae
GTATAATAATAAAAATAAAATATGTCAATTAAATAAAACAAAACTGGTAGGTATTATACCTAATTTAAAAATAATACAATTAATGTTTAAAACGAAAAAAACAAAACTGGTACTTATACTACTTAGTATAATAATAATACAATTTTTATTCCTACTACTGGTTCATAAAAATTATTTGCTTAGTTAATTTTTGTCTTTTACTAACAGGATTTAAAATTTCTGTTGAAAACATTTTGCCAAAAGAATGGAGTCGAATACTAAGATATTTTTTAACTAATAATGAAATTAATACCATCTTATGAGGTCTATCTAGCAAAGGAACATTATCACATTGAAGTGTATTAAAAATATTATTATCGAATGCAAATTTATTGTTACATAGGTTTATTATTTTTAAATCAATATTTTTTATATTTAATGATTGTAAATTATTTGTTAAAAGTAATAAAAATGTTTCAGCTTGATAAATTATTTTAAATGCACATTCTGAGGGAGAAACTAACCCACCATTATTTTTAAAATCAACAAATTTTGAATATTCTGCATGATGATGATAACTGTGTTCAGAGAATACTTTGAGAAGTGATTGGATACATGAATTACAGTCTAATAAATGTATGATTTTTTTTAAGGAATAGCCAGTAATATAATATATTATATTTTTTTTTGAGTCATCTTCATAATCAGAATTTGCATTATTTAATAAAGTTGATCTATTTACTATTTCAATTTCTTCACTTTCACTGAAATTATCATTACTTATATTTATATTTTGGTTTTTTTTGTTATATTTAAAGGAAAAAATAGATAATGTTGCGTCATCGTCAAAAGTATTACAGTTACCATGAGAGGAACAAGTTACAGAATTTTTAAGTAGTATTTGTTTTAGTGCCGTTTTAAATTGAATTACATTAGGGTTATTGTTTGCACCATATCGTTGACGTATACGGCCAAATAATAACTCTATGTGGTCCTGAGAAAACCTGTAAGTTAAAATATATTTAAAATTTAAATTTTGGGTAAATATCATTTCAGAAATTTCAATTATGGATTTTACTGCAACTGCAAACCCTATTATAAAAGTTTTTTTATTAGATTTAAAAAGAAATTTATCTTGAAATTTTAAACTATATAAATTATGAATAAATGGAATAATTTTATCTTTAATAAATTGTATGTTAGACTGAAAAATTGGACTTTTATAACCTTTAGAAAACGGAGATCTAGAATTTAAAAAATCAAATATTTGGTCTATAGTTCTGCAAAAGTTAATAGTTTCATCACACCCTGAAAACTGTGTATAGTTATTATCTTTTAAATATTGAAGTGCATTGGCTGTTGAAGAACTCAAAAGTTGTACAGCTGTTTTTACTTTCATTTTATTTTGTTGCCAATTGATATGTACACTGGATATTTTATTTGCAAATTTTAGAGATAAATTAGTTTGTAACTCATGCAAATATTCAAAATAACACCATTTTATTTGCCCTGTCATAGATTCTAAAACTAAACAATTGCCTAAGGTGTTGCGAGCTAATTTTATCATATGACAAGCATCTGGAGTAAAAAAAATTTTTTCTCCATTAATTGGATGTTTAAACCAAGATTTAATTGAATCGAAACTATCGCCAAACTCACATCCTAATAACTTTAGTGTCGAGAAGTTTGTGAATGCTCCATCACATGTAACTCCCCATATGCGCAGTCCTGATTGGTATGCTAAAGTAAGTGCTGTTTTAATCAACTCGGCTTGAACAACGGCATTCACTTTATTTTGTAAAAAATATGCGATTGGCAACTTCCATTTACCGTTCAAACTCACCAACATAAATACTAAAACTTCTGTTGCTGCTGTTTCTGAATTTTCCACACTTACTTCGCCGCCAAAATCACAGTAACCAACAAATTTGTGACTTTTCTTGTCCCAAACAACTTGTTTTTTAATGCTCATTGCATCGAACAACAAATTGCATTGTTTGTCTTCAGGGCTCAAAGTCTTTAATGCTTGGAAAACCTCAAAGAAAAATCCAGGTT
Organism: Myzus persicae; assembly: GCF_001856785.1. Classification (NCBI taxonomy): domain Eukaryota; kingdom Metazoa; phylum Arthropoda; class Insecta; order Hemiptera; family Aphididae; genus Myzus; species Myzus persicae. The sequence goes on from NW_019102415.1 coordinate 374,015, forward strand.
CACCGTTCACTGATGAAGTCCACGATCGAATAGCAGTTGGATGAGGAAGTTTTAATATAGTTCTGAAATATATTATAGAATATTTTAAATACCTACATAACTTTTAAGATTATTTTATACCGACCTGCAATATTTATATGCTTTTGGGGAATAGTAATTTAAAGTAAGTGCAAATTTTTTTAAATCATTACTGTATCTTTGACCAGTTGCTTTCTTATTTCGGTTGTTCATCTGATTTCTAAATATTTCCTTGGACATGCCTTCAAATTCATCTAACAATGTGTCATGTTCATTATCTCCAATCAAACCTTTCTTTCTAATACTTTGAAGTAACTCTTTAAGATTTGATACTTTAGTTTTTAGTCTTCTAACTTGTTGACATAGTCTTTTAACTTTACATTTTAGTTGTACTTTTCTTGGAGTTATTGATGTTGCACTTTGAGGTCTACCTCGTTTTGGTGTTGTTAATAATGCTTTGAAAGGGCTATTGCTGTACGAATGTTCAAACTTTATTTGTCTTTTAACTCTTTTAGGTGTTATATGACATTCCTCACAAGAATTATTTATACTTAAATCAATGGGACTTTCATAAACCTCTATAGTACCCGTGTTGTCTATTTCTTCTGCACTTTTTGTGAGGATTTGATTTTGAGTACAAAATACGGATGGAACAGCATCATTTTTTAAGTGTAAACGTTGCCCATTAATATTTTTAAAATCCGACTCAAGGAAATGTTTACTGCATATCCTGCTATATTTTGTAGGAACAAATCCTTTTATTTGTATTGCATCTGTCCACTGTTTTGTTATTTGTTTATTTAATAAAGGAAAACTAAAAACAAAAGATAATGTATACGTTTATTTAAACACGCATTTTTCAAAATGATACTTACGAAAAAAAATGAATACCACTATTTGCAACTCTTTTACTACTGCATTTCCAAACACAGCAAAAATAAACCATTTTACCTAACTATAAAGAATAATTTACTTATGCCAAAAAATTACAATACAACTACTGAAATTACTTATACAAGACAGCTAATTATTGTATAATGTCTTCTGTAAAAAATGGTTGTCATAATAAGTATAATATATCAATCTATTTATATTTATCAACAATATGTTAGATATTATAAGTTATAATAATATATATATAACTAAAGTTATTTAATATTTTCATATAGCATTTTGGTGTGTGTCTTTACATACTCTATACACAACAATGTTTTTCCCTCAACTATAAATTAATTAATCAAAATCATTCTTATATCTTAGTAAAATTAAATCGTATTTTACTAATATATTTTGTAATTTGTAATACATGTTTGAAAGTTTGGATTCCCGCCATAACATTATCACGGTTTATCACGGTTTATCATAGTTTATATTTTGTAAACATTCACCTCTTAGATAAGAGAATTTCGGCCATTTTGTTGGCTTCATAATCATTACATTGCGGGAATAGGGAGTCGTCTATCTAGTATTTTTA
>NW_019102416.1:0-2712 GCF_001856785.1 Myzus persicae
AAATAATAATAATAACAACACGTCGTATAGGTTATAATAGTATCGGCTGCGCGTCTTTTTTAATGGCAGTCGGCCGAGGGTGTAACCCGTGTACGTGTAAAAAAAAAAAATAAAAAGGGAAAAAAAACCAGAAAGAGCGTCCCGCGCGCGTATCGGTGCGAGTGAGCCAGAGCGAGCGGGTGAGACCGAACGCGCGAGCGAGAAGACGGACACGAATGGCGCGCGGTGCGCACACTGTATACGCGCGCGCCTAAACGGGCCGGCGCGGCGTCGTTATCCCCTCCCCCTTTTTTTCCGCCGGATCGATCGCGCGGACACACACGCACACGCACACGCGCGAACACGCACACGCACACGCGCGAACACGCACACGCACGCACGAACACGCACAAACACGCACCGCCGCCACTGCGCCACCACCACTGCCGCGACGACTGCGGCGGCGGCGGCGAGCAACAGCACCGTCGCACCGTGTTGTCCGTCGCGTACTCGTCGCCGCCGCCGACGCCATGATGACCGACTATACACCGCCGCCGTCTAGTAAACGCCGTCGTCGAGCGGCCGAAATCGTTGTAGCCGCATTACAACAATAATTTAATGAGTGCCCATACATACTGTCGGACGAAGATGATATTATTATTATTATTATTATCCGTCCGACATTATCTAAAAATAAAAGACAATCCGTTGCACTTGATTTATATAGGTACAGTCCTGATGAAGCGCCGGCCAACGAGGGACCATCGTCCTTCCTTCTTACATAAATTCGCTGTGATCCCGCAATTAATTAATATTATTGTTATTGTCTATTTTAAATCGTTAGTTAATATGGTTATTAGACATTTACATATAATTTAAATCGGGGTAACCCGTACCTATGTATTATAAATAAATAAACAAATAAAATATTATATTATAATACTTAAATGTAGGTGTAATAATCATTAATGTTGAACAGCTTTAAGCGAAAAAACTTGTTTTTTATTGGTCTAAATAACTACTCGGCGGTAAAAAACTTTGTTTTGATTACAATATGAAAAAATGTGAAATAATATGTAAAAACCGAATAGTTTGCTATCGAAGTATGAAACACTTAATTTCACGTGATTTGGCACCGACACGAATGAACGATTTCAGTACTTGCAGCAGGCCAACACTACAAACATTTTCTTAAGATGTGCAGTCTTCAGCTGTTATTTATTAATATTTATACATATTTTTTTGTATGCTTAGATTTAGTATTTATACAACGACAGTTTACATACCTATACCTCTATGCGTACCTAAATAATCTATTTATGTAGATGTTGCACGATTACCGAAAAACTGAAAATTTTTATAATTGAACATCATAAGACGTAATGCCATAGTTCAATGTGAAATCTTTGCTCTATTTACCAATATACTCGCCAATATATACCATTAGTCTTTAGTACCTATATAATTTGTAATATTTTATCACTAATAAATATTAATAATATCAATATTATATTTTTATTGCGGTGGTAAATATTATAATATACCTATAAGCACTGAACGTGCATGATGATATAAGCTCATTAGTTATTATATCTGCGTAAATATTCAATTGTTCGCTCGTTCCATGGTCCGTCATGCACGTGTATATTTTAATATTCAATAAATGGTGATGAATCGCGTGATGATATTTCTCACGGCTCGTTAAAAAACGATAATTTTATTATTATTTGCTTATTCTACATGACTACATTCCTGTATACTTCTTCTTCTAATATCTAATAAGTAATATGTATGGTATACTCAATATGTACCTAGTTAAGTATATAATAGACTAGCATGTGTGAATCGTGAATTCTTTCTGACAATAGATCAAATTTTATTACCATGTGAGTTTTATTTCTCACTCATTCGGAATTATTATATTATATTGTCTGTTAATAATATATTTTAACCATAAGCAATCTCGCAAAACTATCATAGTGTTCGTGTCGATCGTGAATCGTCTAATAAATTTTAAATCCAATAGGAGGCATTCCATAATTATGGAATGCGATCCGTAGTAGATACACTTATAGAGGTACACGTAGGTATTTTACTATACTCCGTACAGTAAGACAATCGATTTTCGATTGTCAAAACTACCGCTCTGTTTACATATCGAAGTTTTCGGCCGTCTCTATATAATATTATGTCAGTTCGAAAAATAATTCTCACGGGGTTAAACAAAATGTCTGTATTATAAAATCGTGTCGACCGTCTCTTCACGACGTTCTCGACTTAGGGGATGCGCCGTCGGCTGAGTTCAATGGGTGAAACCGGACAGATGGCGCCCCCGCCCACACTCGCCCGCGTTTCGTCCTTTCACTCACAGATGTCCTCTCGGTATAAGAGAATCCGGAAAAAACTGAATTCCCAGGAACTCGAAACGTCGTCGAATAATATTGTCTTTGCACACATTATTTTTTGTATGGCTTACATTTTTACGGAGGTAAGTACATCACACACATTGAAAAGTACAATTTCTTAATGATAAAATCGAACGAAAATAATTGAAAACGAGATCATTTAAGACATGGGTAGGTACTTGTGATTATAAATCTGTTTAAGACTCCTAAGATAGGTAGTGTAATACACTAATACTGAATCCGTCGTTAGACCTTCACCACGGTTCATCTACGTCGGAAATGAATTATTTTCATGGCCGGACTTGCGGGCAGAAAATAATAATAATAA
>NW_019102417.1:0-2710 GCF_001856785.1 Myzus persicae
AACTAATATTTTTACATGTTATAATAAAATTGAAGCTTTTCTAAAGAAACTTGATCTTTGGATAAAACGAATTCAGGAAAATACATATGATATGTACCGTACAACAAGTTTTGTTTATTTATCATATTTAAATATTTCCACTGAAAATTGTTTATAATATTATTATAAATAATTACTTTTTTATTTAAAAAATTATAACATTTTAAATATGAGCGATTCACGTTACTGGTCAAAAGAATTCACTACGACTTTTTTAGAAAAATATCATGAATTTCTTTGTCTTTAAATATATATTATAAATCACCAACAGGATATAAATTTTTACGTATACAAAAAGTCAATTTACCCGGGCCATCAACTATTCGTCGTTGGATTGGTCAATCAAAATTCTTACCAGGTTTTAGTAAATTATTTTTCAGTTATATACAAAAAAGATTTGAGTCATCTGATTACAAAGAAAAAGTGTGCACTGTTTGTTTTGATGAGATGTATACAGGATGTTTCTGAAGTGTGTGAAGTAATTAGTATACGCGTACTGACTGTGATGCCACAATGAAGATTTTTTTGGAATATTTTTTCTAACTTCAAAATCTGAGTTTTTTAAATTTATTTTTAATCGTTAATAGAGCTTTCGTTCGGATTGAGTACTATGTAAGATTCGAATTGATTGGCGAAGGAGTCTGCTTCCTGAATCAAATTTTGAGATAAGTCGGCTACCACCAGGACTGGTTGTGGATTAATGTCTTGGATAATGCGGATGGGTGCCAAGCTGGCGTTTAATGGATTGCTGCTACTTGAACCAGATGTCGCTAGCGTTGTATCGATTAGTCTTTGGGCTCTGATTGCTGCGCAAAGCCCGGAAGCTTTTTGCCAAGTGTCCATTTAAAGAGACAAAATCCTTGCCGCACCCGGGACATTTAAATTTCGGTTTTGATGGGATTAGGTTGTGCGGAGCTACTAGTGATGGTTGAGATAGGGTTTCGTTTTGAGAGGCCATTTTAGACGGGGCTTGTCCCTTAATGTGCGTGTGGCGGCAACTGAATAAACAGTTGTGTTCCCTGTTTGGGTAATGTGTAGGCAACCACGATGGCGCCCAATTACGCAAGGTGAGATTAGTTGGCGACTTAGAATGGCCTTGAAACGGCGGCACTCGTTATCTGCAACGCCTTAACTAAAGTAATACTGTTCAAAGGTTACTCACCAATATGTAGCATTGTCCAAGAGGGATTTTTATCACGACTTGACAGCGAACACCGGTTCGTATACGAACTATTTATCGTGAAGTAATATCCGGTGGCGCGAGATAAGACACGTTCCAATTATGGCAGGCACCAATGTTGTTATTTCTCGACCGGAATTTAACCGGAACTCGTGCGGATGGGTGTAACGGGTTCGGCGTGGCGAGACGGATATTTTGGTCCCGGACGCGCAAAAAACGAAGCACATTTACCAAAATTTGATATAAAAAACGACGGAGTGAGGCGGAGACACATCTTCACGTAAACGCGAACATAGCTTTGTCCACTGAAGTTAATTTGGCTAAAAAATGGCTTGAAACTGATGGGTTGATCGCTTCGTTTGATGCCATTTTGAAAAACTGGGATGTCACATTTGAATTAAGAAACAATGAAATTACCAAATCAATAAATTGCAATTTGTCAGATGTTTTTGAATCTTGGCCAATACTTCAAAGTCCAAGAGGTTATGAATTGGTTTGTTTAATTTAATATTTATTTTAATCATATTATGTTATTAAGGTTTATACTCAACTAATTCATTCATTAAATTTTTTAGGTGGAAATAGTTTTTGGATTAAAGAACCCAAATAATAAGTCTCATGATAATAGTAATTTTATAAACAATTGGACCAAGTTTACAAAAGCTATTTTTAATATTCGCAGAAGTTCAGTCAAAGTTAAACAAGGCAATAACTTACTATCTCAATTTGATACTGCTCTATTGATGAATATTTTATTAATTTAAATTTCATTTTTGAATAATATTCGGAAGTTCTTTTATAACATAATATTCTTTAAAGATTATTGGACTTGTAATATCCTGAAATTATTACTATTACCATATTTGATCCCGACCAAGACTCAAATTAAAGGTAACAACAAAAATAAATCGTGGAAACCATCTCTTGAAGAGTCTGCTGCAGAATTTGTTGCCCATATTACTGTAAGTAATAAAAACATTGGAAGACTTAGTAGCTGTTTGGTTTTTATTCTCATTAATCTGGTTTAAAAATTATTTTATTATTTCAGAATTCATCTAATTTAGAAGACGTTTGAAATATGCTGAATATGGGTCTACAATACAGCCATTTATTATATTAGTAGGGAATGATACATCTTCCATTGATACAAGCTACATTAGAGTAAATGATCAGTTATGGAAAATACAATGTCCTTTACGTGCTCTTAGTATTTGTTTTAAGGCATATTTTGCATTTCATTGCTCGTATCCAAAAAAATGTTAAGAAACATGGTTACTTTTGCAAACTCATGTTTTTAATTTGGTAACTGATTTTGATAAGCAAACAGCGATAACCATTAATATTTCAAATAAATAAAAATCTTTAGTTTAATAATTTTTCATTTTGACTACTGTCTATACCAGCGGTTCTTAACCTTTATGTAGTGGCGACTCAAGATATCTACCAAATTTCAGATATATAAATGAGTTAAATTTGAGTATGCAAGGGCCA
>NW_019102418.1:0-2709 GCF_001856785.1 Myzus persicae
GTCGAATTTAATACGATGTATATATAGGTAAGACGACATGGCCATAACTCGTAATAGAGATATAAGAAGCTAAAGAAACTCACTCTCCGCATTAAGAGGACGCCACACCGAAAGCGAAACGTATACAGCGGCCGAGAGAATGCGCTGTTAAGTGTTTTCAGGATCCGCAAGCACGCGATGCGCGTCGCGTATGCCACGCCTACGACCTTACTACTCGCAGTCGGCGGCATCGGCGTGCCGCTCAATCTGGTCTCGGGAGCGCCGGTTATTATTCGATGATCGTTTGACCATGACGGATCGCGTCAATATAAAATTCACACACGTAAACGCCGCAGTATTATTTTCAATAACCGCGCGTACCCATTCGAACTATTTTTTTTTTAAAGTTACTGCTTACCTAAATATATGCACCAATGTATAGATTGTAAAAACTGTAATATAGCATAGCTTAATTTATAGTTATTGCACTATTACTAATTCAAATAAAATACATACAGTATAATATAATTTAATAGTACCTAAATAAATACATATTTTACATTCAACTGTTCAATATTATCTTACTTTTTTAATATAATAATAAATAAAAACAAACATTTTTTAAAATAATAAATAATAATACCTTTAATGTATACTCGTAGTGGTAGATACGATAATAATGTTCTAAGATATGTTTTTACCTTTAGCATCCGTACTCTTTGGAGATTGGGTCTACATTAACTGCCTAAAATGAACTAACTTGAAATGTACAATTGTAAATTATGCAAACAAATGTCCGACGGTCGTTTTCATAACATCAATGCAGTTGCGTATTTGTACGTCACCTAATATTTACCAAATATGTTCACCTAGTATTTCTAATGTACTAAACGCGGCGATCGTAAAGACCGTAGATCGTAAGAACTGTATTATAACATAGCTAGATTTGAATTTATTGAATTGTTACTTATTTAAATATAATACATTAATACCTATAGGTAAATAATTTGCATTTGTTTGCAAATGTTTTCAATAATTATCCATACGTTCTTGTAAATAAATTACTAATTACAGGTCCATAGGGTTGTTCGGAGCTCTTTCGCATATTGTGCACAAAATAAACAGAGTAGGTAATGCGAACCTAAGATTGTACATTTATTGTATGCATTAATATTTAGACTAGGAAATCTATATTTTATTATATTTTGAATGTATAAATAAATATTATTATTACTTGCTTGGTCATAATTTATAAATAATACATATATAATATTAATTGATTATAAATTAATATAATTTTATTTATTTTTTCACATGACGTTTTGCTGCCATTTTTTGGTTTTGAACTTTTTGTGCCTCCAAAATACTAGGTGGATCCCTTATATCCTCTACACTTAGCCTTCTTCCAAAAAGTGGATCTATTATTTCTGGTAGAATGCAGTTTGTATAGAATCTGTAAACATTGTAAACATTATAATATCCAAAACAATAAACATAAATTACAAAATAATGGATACATACAATTTTAGTTTATTTGCCATTTCTGTAGTCCAAAATTCATCATCATAGCAAATTATTTCCACATTTGTCCAATTATTAGTGTGGATAATAAAATAGCACTTTTTTCTTTGTGTTATGTGTAATTGCCCAATAATCTGGTAGTAGTAATTATGATTTTTTTTTAATTTAATTTTTGTATTATTTTCTGTTACAACACAATACTGCAACTGTATAAATAAGACATTTGTGAATTCTTAAGTATAATAAAAAATAAACTAGTATAACTTACAAGTTTATTATTTACTGCAGACACTGCATCTACAGTATCTTTTGCTGTATATGGACATTTTATCTCAATGATTGAGTTTGATTCAACTAATCCATCTACAAATAAATATATGATTTGTATTATTTTATGCATAACAAACAATTTAAAATAATTTATTAAAAATTCAAAGTATAAAGTACCAATACTTTTTTTGTAACAATATTAATTATTGGAAAAGTAAAAATGTAAGTAAGTACCTAATTATAAATAATAACTATACAATACCTGGACTTGCAGCTAAGTAAGGAAATTCAGAATCGATAATAAGACCACATAATGTAACTTTCAAGTTGAACATATTTTCAAATTGAGTTCTAGCATGTAGTTCAAACTCTATTCCGTGATCCATTTCTTTGGACTTAGCTGGAAGTTTATACAGCATTGAATGGACTTTTTTTTTACAGCTTGTGTAAGGTTTCATTTTGCACACTTCCCCGAATTTAGATGCTGTTAGTCTAATTTTACGTTGTTGGAACCACTCAAAATTTTGATTTTGTTCCCTTGTTTTTTTCTCTATATCTATGTTATTAACAAGTGATAACTTATTAATAAAATCAAGCTTTTTTTCATTCAGCTGTTCCTCGCTTAGTGTCTCAAGCAATGGTTCTGCCAGACCATATTCTTTATCAGGAGCTCCGAAGTGTAATTTCTTCCTTTTAGTTCCTTCATAAACTAATCTTCTTCGTCTCATAGCGGTGTTAGTTCTTACTCTACTAATATTTTTTAAATATTTTTTACCAATTTTTCCTGTAATTACATAAGTATATATAAAATATCAAAGGAAGAAACTCATTATCTTAGAATAATTATTGAATAAATGTCAATTAAATTTGTTCTTTTAAAACAAAATATTTTCTAATAAATTTAAAATTAAAAAAATAGAAATATTCCAAAGATAAGAA
>NW_019102419.1:0-2660 GCF_001856785.1 Myzus persicae
CAATTTCATAATATTTTTTTCCAGGGGGGGGGCAAGTGCCCTGTCTCCCCCCCCCCCCCAATGGGCACCCATGCTTGTGCTTGAAAAGTTTATTTCAAAAAGGGACCAGTTCATGCTTAAGTGTGTGTATATTAAAAGGAACTAAATAATTGTCCATTCCTTGCTTAAAGATAGGAACTAGTACCTTTCCTCTTTCTTAAATTAAGAACATTTTTTGTTCTTCAATAATTTTAAAGTTGTATTAATATTGTTCGGGCCGGGAACAAACAACAATAGTTCGTAATGCCCGGTCACCGAAATACTTCTTAAGCACTTTGTTCACATCGACCGACCTGTGTTATGTGTGTATGTAGGTGTTAGCAATTCGATAGAGGTGGACGGGTTTGCCGAGCAAGACTATCGAATGCTAGTGTACAGTGGGTGTGTAAATGTGTGTATATGTATGAGTTTGTGCTCAGAACTAATGGTAGGAGGGTAACTCTATCAAATGGTAACAATTTATTGGTAACTTTAAGTTGGCTTATATTTATACAATTTTAAAATAATACACAACAACAAAAATAAAACAAATGATAATAAAGGGTGGCCTTTCTGGCCTAACAATATGGTTAAAGAATAAATAAACGGCCCTTTTTGGCCCAACAACTAAAATATAACAATACCAAAAATAATAAATATAACTCACAGTTTGTGGAGCACGGCTGGCCAGCTACTACCTGTGCCTAAAATAAAACAATATACGACACACACGACAACAAAAAACAATGAAATTAATTTAACAAATAAAAAAAAAACAGTATAAAAAACTCCGGTGATTAGCTCCTATACGAGTATAATAATAAAAGTAGCGATTAAAGCACACACAGGTATAATAATAGTGGCGATTGGTGCACACTCAAATAAGTTACTACAGTAATAAGTTACAAAATCTTTCAATAAAAGTTAAAAAAACACCCAAACAATATAAAATTGCGTTCTTATTATATAAATTACAGGAACACTTTTACTAAAATACTAAGAGCCACAAAAATAAATTTTTATAAAAATAAGTTAAATAGTGTATCATCAAACCCAAAATTAATGTGGAATTTAATCAAAGAAATAACAAATACCGTTAAGAATAGCACTAAAGTTATAAAATCAATAAAAATAAACAATAAAATTGTAGACGCATCTACAGAACCAAAAAAAGTAGCAAACCTTTTTAATGATTTTTTTATAGACATAGGAATCACACTATCAAAGAATATCATACAACAAAATAATAATCAAAAAGAAAATATATACAACGATATGACGTTTGATGACATATTTAGTAAAGATATATCTGAAAAAGATATATGTGACATAATTAATAATTTAAAAGACGATACTGCTGCAGGACATGACAAAGTAAATGTAAAATTATTAAAATCTATCTGCACAAGTATAGTACATCCGTTAATGTATATATTTAACTTAAGTATTAAAAATTGCGTATTTCCGGAAACATTTAAAAAGGCAATCGTAATTCCACTTTATAAAAACGGTAGTCAAAATGAATTAAATAATTACAGACCCATCTCTATGCTGTGCAATTTTTCGAAAATTCTAGAAAAAATTATAAAAACTCGACTTATAACATATCTGGAAAAAAACAAACTACTGTCAAATAATCAATTTGGTTTTAGACCAGGATTAAGTTCAGAAGATGCACTTTATAATGTAACAAAATATATAAGTAATGCTCTTGACAATAAAAAAAAAGCCTTAGCAATTTTCTTAGACCTAACTAAAGCGTTTGACACAGTAAATCACGACAAACTTATTAATATCTTACCCAGTTTTGGAATTAAATCTAACAGCCTGAAATGGATAATGAGTTATTTAAAAAATAGAACACAAATCGTAAATATAAATGGTACCCTAGGAGACAAAAAAAAAATTACATGTGGAGTACCCCAGGGCAGTGTACTAGGACCGATTTTTTTTATCTTATATATAAACAATATTTGTAATATGACTATAGACGGGAAAATTATAACGTATGCAGACGACACATGTCTGCTATTTTCAGACTACTCTTGGGATCTTGTACTTGACAAAGCAATAAATGATACAAAAAAGGTAATCAATTATCTAAATAAACGAAACTTATCTCTTAATATAAAAAAAACTTTTTTTATGACTTTTACCATTAACAACACACACGTTCCAATTGACGATTTAACAGTTCATATCTGTAGAAACCAAAACGAATGCAATGACATAAATTGTAAAAAAATATTCAGAGTACAAAGATTTCGTTATTTGGGCATAATATTTGACGAACACTTAAGATGGAACTTACATATTAGTAATCTAGTAATGCGATTACGCACAGCAGTACATCATTTTCTTTCTCTAAAATCAATTTTACCAGTGGAAATTATAAGAACTGCATATCTGTCTCTTTATCAAGCCATATTCCAGTATGGTATTATAATATGGGGTGGCCTCACAGAAAATAATCTAAAACCACTTAAACTACAACAAAACAAAATAATAAGAATTTGCCTAAACAAACATAGTCTTGATGGTTCTACAAAAACAAATTATTTAGAACTCAGAGTTTTGCCAGTAAAACTAGTGCATGCTAAATTTACAATTTTATGGGTAAAAAAAAACATTATTAATACTTG
>NW_019102420.1:0-2706 GCF_001856785.1 Myzus persicae
TTTTTACAGTTTATAAATAAAATATTTTGTATTTTATTTTTTAGGGTTTCCAAAAAATTTAGTTTCCAAAAAACAAAAGTTCAAGGATGTGATTTTATGAATAGCATCAATAACGTCCTCTTCTTCCATACATATAGATGAAACGATTGTGTCAAGAATGTCTCTGCTCAACATAGGCAAGTAAATGCTATATATGGAACACCTATTAGGAATCAAATTGAATGAATAACTTACCAATAATTATAATACCATCTACACAGTTTAATAAATCATTTAAAATAATAATAATAATTGTAAAACTTCATTGATAAAATCAAAAATGTATTGCAAGCTAGAGATAAATATGGAAATAATAATAATAATAATAATAATAATAGTAGTAAAAATAATAATGTTGACATAAAAAGTATTCAAAATATATTTTTTGATCTAAAAACCGTTCAATACACCTTATATTTACATGATAAATATAGTTATTTAATGAAATCATTCTAATTTATTATACAATTGTATGATTTATAAAAAAAAATATACTTAATACTAACAGTTTTGTCGAAAATAGGTATTGTGTGTTATTGAGGTTAAATAAAATGAGATGATTTAAATAGAACAATATATATATAAATTAAGTAATCATCTGTCTAAGTGAATAGCTTCAATAACGTCCTCTTCATCCATACGTAGAGATGAAGCGGTATCGGTCTGGACAACTCGTCTTCCATGTAAGAGGAATATGGTATTGTCCTCATCTGCGTTCTAAAATATTACAGTTTTGAATGAATTAAAAAAAATATTGTAATTATAAACATTAAACTGGCACATAGGCATGATTATAAACCATACAGGTTAAACAAAAAATATCAATACTAACATTCAAATGACACAGTTTTTTTTTTTTTTAATGTGTATAATAATTGTTATTCGTTGACAGTTCTACACATAATGTAATGCTTACTGTATTATTATACAATTTAAAAGGATGTCACACCCGTACTGTCGTAAGTTATCAACCTTATACTCCAAAATTTATTTTGGTAATTTTTTAATTGTAGAGCGGTGTATGGATGAAGCACTAATACATATATACTATTTAATAGTACTACTCATAAAATAATGGGTCTCGGTTGCACATTGAAAAATTTACTTGCTACTCCGTTTTACCAAACTTCCTTAATGTAATAGCATAGGCCAACTAGCACCCACCAAACATTGATGATCAGTTGACTTTTTTCACTACTTGTTGGAAATTGTATTCTCTGGAGGGTGAAATGTTTTTGGTAATCAATATTGCTATGAAAATGTCCGAATTGCTAACGACTTGTAGAAGTCACAACTGAGTGTGAGCATCATAGCTTAAACGTAGTCACACGAATTGCTCATGACTTTGTTTGCTCACAATGCGGGATTTAAGTTGCACAATGTAATCAATAAGCAAGTAATTCACTTATTAGGGCGTTTTCGGTTGAAATACATTGAATGTCTAAATAATTTGTGATGATAAATATTACATGGTCATTTTGTGTATTATGATTCAGTGACTGGAATTTTAATGGTTACAATTGCTAATACTTGTTGATAGTTTATACTTACAAATAGTTAAACATAAGCATTCATAAGTTTCTCGAGTTGTCTAGTCTTCCTAATGAGAAAACGAAAAACCTCTTCATCTGGTCCGCGCACTGTGATAATTATGTTCTCAGGATCATTTTGATTATTTCTGAGAGCAGCAGGTGGCGAAGAAGGAGCAGCATCATCATTCGATATTGGAGCATTCTATGACAAAAGACATTTTTTTTTACTTATTGGGCTTTAAAAATTAACACAATTTAAATGTATATCAAATAGTTCATAATCAAATGTTCTAATTTGTAAGCAACTCTAGTGTTAAATTACATTAACAAGAGGCGACAGGTTTTTGTACTCGATTAATATTTGGATTAAAATCGGTTAGTCGCCAGAAGTCAGTCAATTTATCGTGCCAAATATGATCAACGTTAATGATGATCATAGTTGTCACAGTATTGAGATGGGTCCATGATAGTGACAAATCTCAGGTTCTAGGTAAATAGTTGTATGAATGGTACCACCACTTTTGGTACTATCCACATAACGACCATAATGAGGAAAATACTCCAAGAGTTGATGCCGTGATGAGTACGCAAACATGATTTTTGTTTTCAAAATGCCTTTATAAATTTATGAAGCTGATGCCGTAAAACACTAAATTTACGCCGAAAATACCGAAAATGTAGGTATCGAGAAAATCGAGCCGCCAATTGACGCGATCACGAATTTCAATATAAAAAACCCTTATTTCGTTTCCGTAGTTTTGCATTCTATTACGTTACTTGGTAACATTCTGAATTATAACAATTGTAGTGTATTGATGTGCCGCATTTTACAAATTAATCGTGTTAATACTTACTACCATTTTGAGGGTGGTCGTTTTCGATTGTAAATTCGTTTTTGACTATCCAAACACGCGCGAATTTCTCAAACGAAGGGCAAGATAGAAATAATTAATAACCACTGAAAAGTATTTTAGAATTATGAGTTGCTTATAGTGGGACAAGTCTCATGTGATGATTCGATAGCGCTAACCTTTAAGTTTGGGTACACCAATAAATCGAGGTTAGGTTTACATTTTCCATGAATACAGCCCGATTCACAAATAGGAGGGAGTTATTGTGCTATCACTAGTGTGAT
>NW_019102421.1:0-2704 GCF_001856785.1 Myzus persicae
TGGCTGGAATACGTTTCTATGTGTTGCAAGGATGTGTTGCTAAAAACCCGGATGGTCACCTATCCGAGTGCTTGCAACGATGGCCGGTACGTGGGTGTGTTAGATTTGTATAAATAAACTTAATTTTATATCAAGCTTTTAGCCATCTTACATACGGTAGAAATTGTAATAATACCCACAACGATATGAGATTGTTGAGCATTCTGATATTTGATTAGGCATACATAAATTATATTAAAATATTAATAATACTTATACACTTTACCATTTAAATAAATTATTCTTTTACGGTTAAAGCTAAATTTCACAAATGGTATATTTCATAAATATTCGCTAATGTATATAAGTATATTATACTTTCCATGCCGTAGAAAAAGTATACAAATATACAGTCTTACACTCAAACAATTTAACAATTGATCGCCACTATAGTGTGTTTACTGAAGATTGTGATGGTGAATGTGGTGCAAGTCAAAGAAACGACCTATATACTAAAATATACTTGCAGAATAGTTGTATTTATGTTCCTGCCACTTGTTTGGCTGATTCTGGAAATGAGTAGCATGGTAAATGTAATCCAATATAGCACTACATTTCTGTGGAACAAAAGACATTAAGGAGAACTGCAGAAATAACTTCTGATAGAAAAAAAATAATAAAATATAAAAATACGGGGTGAAGGCCAAAATAGAGGTAGTACCTAATAATAGTGAAGTAATGATCGCGAAGTAAAAAATGCAAAAAGTAAAATAGCGAAAGTATAAAGAACAAAACTCAAAGCGAGTAAAAAAAATTCCAATTTGCATATAAAAATATACATAATTATTCACACAAAAAAGTAAAAGAGGTGATGTATATTATGACTAGAGTTATAGTTAGGAATTTTAATATCTTAGCTGTGCTTTTGAAATTAAATAATACAATTTTTAACTCATAATTTGGATTACTTCAAAAGTTGATTAGCAGTTAAGGCATAACTATTTGCTGACCATTGCCACTGGTTTAATACATTTACTGGTATGAGCCACCGCCACGTGGTAGGCCAAATTCATGGAGATTTTCTTTGATAACTTATTCAAGTCATATATATATTCACTTATAAAGGGGGAAAAGAACAAGGAATAAGAAAATAAAAACCCCAAAAGACAAATCTGAAATTCCTCTGAAACCCTCGTACTCCCCCCCCCACACCTAAAAACTCGTCACACTCTCACCCAGACAAACGCGGTCGCACTTGTCCATATTGGCTTTTTTTTAAATTATTATTAGTATCGAATATCGATCGTATTTTACCTGTGATCGTACTCAGATGAGGATTTATCGCACAATACTTTTATCATCAATTACATATTATCTATAATACTTGTCTATACTTCAATATTCTCAATGAACTATATATTATCCTAATAATATTATTATCTCCTATAGTCTGATGTACTTGGCCTTTTAAATGTATCAGCTGTAAATTATAATTGTTGTTTTGGATTTCACTACCAATACTTCACTATTGTTTATTTCACTGTTTTGGACGGGTTCCATAAAATATTATAAGCCCTTGAAAAAATAATTATTATATTTGAATTATTATTTATTAATCATAGGTATTTTAGTATTTATGATAAATAATTTATTTATCAAGTTTATTAACTTACATCACCCTAACAAATATAAAAAAATAAGTTTTTTATGTCAATAATTTTACGAATATCTTCATAGTAGTATACAGTTTTAACACGGATGATGTAATGTACGAGATGTAATGTACGAGTATACTTATGTACACCCCAGACTTTATTTAGATTTAAAAATAAAATATTATAATCACACGGCGTTATAAATAGGCTATTTAGGTACACTAATGGTACTGGGTCTGTTTCATAGATAGTTTTCTCATAACGGTACATCGAGCATGTACAATACATCGTCATAATGATTGACAATTGTGTGCATAATTAATAAACAATACTTCCAACTAAAGAAACTAGTGAACTTTTAAGCCATATGGCAAGTATGAGTAATGCTGTAATAATAGTTTAAAAAAAAAAAAAGTTTACAAAATTGTATATTAATTTAAAAAGTATCAGTAAATATTTTGTAAGTCTCATTTAGACTAAATGCATTACAATGACTTACGAGTTATAATGTGTTATAACTTGTAATTCACACCTGCCATTAATATTTATTTCTTTTCATTTAAAATAATATTTACGATCTGGACATAAAAAAATACAATAAGACAGTAATATAACTACTAATAAGTGTGCCATTAGTATTATAGAAACTTTTTCTGGTCTAGGAAACATTAATTGGGAGCCATAATAATATAACATAATATAATAATACTGTATAATCGATATGACAATATTTATATACTAAAAACATCTCCTCTCCACTAACATTGACCGTTTATCAGCTGTGTGAATATAGTAGTTTATTTTGCTATGTATGTATTTGCGTAAATATTCTGCGTGCTAGAACACACTTGATTTATAAACTAATCACACATATATTATATTTGCTGAATATCTACCATTATTTGCATACATGTCAAACACACCAGTTTTGAAAACTCACCTCAAACTACAACCACGCAATTATTATTATTTTATAGCGTAAAATTATATTTAATTTTTATACATAAATTATAAACAAATAAAATAGTATTTATTTATTTAAATTATTTTTGATATCCCACCGACACGAG
>NW_019102422.1:0-2702 GCF_001856785.1 Myzus persicae
TTGATATTTTCGTTATGACTAAATCGTTTTTACTACCTGCTTACTATTCATTTTCAATAATTTTTTTCAAATGATTAATATATTTCATTTTTTCGTATTAATGATACATGCTTATAAAGTTATACATGTATTTTACCTTTTTGGTACCTATATTATTATTATCTGTTACTTTTTTATGTTTTCTAACGTGGTTGTATCATATTAATGTGTTTCATTTTTATATTCATTACACCCAAGTAACTAACTTGTTTCGCCTATTTTTCTTATATGATTATCATACTATTTTATAGTTTAAACTTTTTGTCATATTATTAATACATTTCATTTTTCGTATTTTTGCATGCTTATAGTTAAGTTATAACTATATTTGTTTGTGACTATCTTCTAACGCGTTTAATTTTTCTAACGTGTTCATTGTTCAATGTTCATGTTATATTATAAAATATTTAATTTGTTTGTATTTAAACATTCATGCAAATAACTATAAATTATTTAATATTCTGGTATTTTTGCATGCATAAACTATACATTTTATTTGTTACATAAATATCGAAATTTTAAATTAACTACTATTTTTTTTTTTTTAACTTTGTATTATTACATTTTTATTTTTTAATTGATTGAATCGTTTATATATTATATAATGTACCTATAAATCCAAGCCTTTGCAGTTTTGATGATGGAAAATATTTTTAAAAGTTTTTTTAATTTTTTTTTTGTTTTTACATTTAAAGCTTTTAGCTATCCTATTTTTTTAACTCAATTAAGTTAAAAGTTATATGTAAACTTACAATTAACTTATTAACTTAAGTTATTTTTTTTTTTTTGTTCATAACGTTTAAATACCCAGTTATATGGTTTAAAATTTCAAAAAGTAAATATTTATGCAATATGCATCGTCAATAATAATTGTATGAAGTATTTTTATTATTTATAAATTAAAGTAACAGATTATTTAATAACTTGTTATTTATGAGGTTAATATCAATAAAAACCAGTTTGATTAAAAACTAAGTTAATGAAAATCAAATTTAAAAAAAGTTAATAAGTTGAATAGTTAAAATTAACTTGCCTTTAATTTGTTTTATATGCTCATGCTTGCCTGCTATACCTTGGTATTGTTACATTTGTATTATCTATTATATTATATACTTGTTTTTGTTATAATATATAAATATATTTATTTTTATTTATTTTTATTTTTTATGTTCGTATTTTATTTATAATTTATAAGTATTGGCCGAGCTGTTCAAATATTGAATATTTTTGCGAAGGACGTTCAAAATAGATGTATATTGTAGTCGTGGTCAAACCGTTATTTGTGAAATGTAAATACATAAATGCCTGACTGCCATTGGATTCGCAAAAAATTAAGAACGCGAATCCATTCCTCTTAGAAGAAGACCGCAAATTTGTCCTCTATTTTCATCAACACTGCAATACGACTGATTTTAGTGAGTCTACACTTCACATACTATATTCATATATGAAAATCAGGAAATAAGTAAATAACGACAGTGAAAAGTAAAAAGTTCTTTTCGGGAACACCTATAATATTTGTAATATAATATTTATTATCTATATAGGTATTAGGTAATCAATGTCAGCGCACTTTCGAGTTTTTGGTCACGTAACAAAGATAAGACCTAACTATTACCGAATTGTGTTTGTGGCCCCGATATGTTTATCTGCAGTGTCGTTTAATACGTCTCGTATTCTATTCTCTAAAGTTCTCTTATTTTGTTGTAATTAAAAAACAAATAACAGCAGATACTTGACCTTTTTACAAAATATTTTTACAAGTTTTTCTATAAATGGTATAATTGTAAAAACATTTTCACTATTTTTAACCTAATTATAAAAATTTTCATTTTTCAATTTTTCTTCATTTTTTTTCTAAAGATAGCTCAACTATCACACTTAATTTACTTTTACATCAATACAGCAGTAGTTAAGTACCTCCTTTTTCTTATTGAATATTTTATAATTCGTTTCATAATGTTCTTACATTAATATACATATACATTTTTTTTTGATAACATTTCACTAAAATATTATGCAGTAAGGTATTTACAATTTTTAACTTAACAATTGTGTAAACAATAATGCTTATAGTATGAATAAATTATTAAATATATTCTCAGTAATATGTAAGCTTATCGCAGACCGTCTTCACTCAGTCTTTTTCGTATGTAATGATTTATCATTGAATTAAAAAAACACTTATAGGTATTACAGTAACTATATTACCTATACGTATTAGGTGTCGGCACCGATGCGGTCGGCACATTTGCGGTCGGCACCTTTTGCGTGCCATTTGCGGTCAATTTATTTCTATCTACCGGACTATACAAGTTGGGTGCTATATATAATATTTTATATACTATATACTGAATTTATGTTAATAGGTAGCTATAATACTTTTTTGCTATAACTGAAATTATACTACTGATTATTACTATACTTGTCGAATATATTATATTTAAACTTCCCTTCACACTTTTCCAGGCTTAGGACTGGCAGTATTTGTTAATACTGCCAGTCCTAATTAAAAAATTATTATTATAAAAAATGCACATAATAATATATCTGTCACAATTCACAGACTCGCAGTATACATACATAATAAACATAACCTTATTCTAATTTTTGAATAATAGCTATTTTTTTTAAGCATTTTTCTAAATCATTATCTAATTCAT
>NW_019102423.1:0-2615 GCF_001856785.1 Myzus persicae
AGTATTTATATTTTAACGGTGTATTCATATTTCTAATAAACATTATTTTTTCATAGAAGTTAAGTTTGAATTTTTTATGTTTTATTTTCCATATGAACCAAAGAACGAAACTATATTATTTCAATATAAAATGACTCTTTGACCTTCGAATTTTTCGATTAATGCTTAAATGTTAAATACATAATTGAAAAGTATGAAGAACCTTACAGATTTAATTAAAATATTTCGACCACTATTTAAGCCAAATACCTCCACTCATTCATTGTTATATCCCAAAAACTAAAAGACTTTCGAACTTGACATTTTCAATAATAATATTGTTCTTCTAATGTCCTCTAAATGCGCAATAAGAAAGGATTTTCCGATATTCACATTTTAAAGAGATGTCAAACAGGGATCTCGAGATTCACGACGGAAATTGGAATTATTTGTTTATAAATAGTTGCGATTGGTTATTCGGGCAGATGAGGTAAAAGAATGCATCAGACTGTGGCGCTTATGGAATTTCTTAAGCAAATTAAATCTTAAAACGATTAATATGAGAGTTTATTTATAAAAAAATAATAATTAATTAAAAAATAAAAAAAAAAAAACCTCTCTATCGATTTTGACGAAAATTTCAAACTGTTCTCGGAACTATCAGGAAAATGTAGAAAGTAATTAGATCTACGTTCGGAAGTATACCAAGGGGTATAAGATACTTCATTACCGAGGTACGGTACACCAATATTAACACCGTAATTTGTATTAATTGATTATCACATGCATATCTCACATCCCTTTATTTGGCACGGGCAACGTGGCTGGATGGAAGTTATATAATATATAAAATATATACTAAAAACTACTGAATTGAATTTAAGGTTAATCTATTTTTAGAGATGTCAGAAAATTTTAGAGAGTAACCACGTTAAGAAACATATAAATTGGGGAATCCTTGACTTGCGGTTGCCCATCTAGGTCAAATTATTTCACAAAGCTAAGTACACTGACGCCGGTCTGTCCGTGAACCGATGTACACTAAAACTATACACCTATATAGTGTACATACTTTAATATATTATACGATGTGCCACAACAAAAAACTGCGCACTGGCGATTCCGGGATATTCAGCTAATAATGATATAGTACTTTAAAATTTAAATTGTATACCACAAGAAATAGGATATATCGTATTAATTCAAAACAAACTTAGAATCTAATTTTCACTGAACACGAATAGTTCTATGTTGGTTTTTCAATTTTTTTTTTTTTTAATGTTTATTATTGTACAATATTATGCTCTTAAATATATCAATCAATAAGCAAATTAATTTATGATGTGTGTGAAAAAAGATAAGATTTACAGAATAAAGACATTTTTTTTAAGTGTTCCCCATCGGAGGAACAATATTCAATATTTTCTACAACTGAAATTTTTNTATACGGTACGGTCGCTTCCCAACTATTTCCGAATACTGTTTTTATTAATATCAATCGAAATATTGCCGTTGTTTATCAATATGTATACATCGAGTCATGACGTCATAAGTCAATTTTCATAATCGTCAAATCAAAATACCAAATTTTATTATTAATTTTTTCAACCGCCTAAGTCATACTTTATGATGCGATTATTATTTATCTTTTGTTGTATTTAATGTTTAAAAAAAATAACAAATGTACGTTTTACTTACAACAACTGATTTCATAATATCTAATGCAGCCGATAGTTAATACATTGAATAAAGTGTTTGTAATTTTATGGTTATTTTAACGTGAAATAATGCAGTTTCAACTTTGAAACCAGATGCATTTTATACTAGCTAATTCAACATTGCTCATAGTTTAGTAAATATATTGAAAAAAATGTTAATAAATGTTTTTTTCAATTTATTGACTTAAAATGTATTCGACATTAGGTTCATCAATTTTTCAGTAAATGATCTTTTTCTAAATTTGGAATAATCGAAGATAAGTGCAGACGAACTAACACACAAGAACACTTATCTAGACTAATGTCTAATGGCATTTAAAATGATACATTCCAATTTTCTAATACTAAACCATGATGAAGTATAGAAATGTTTAGATAGTTTTAAAATAATTTGAAATGAAGAAAGAAAATTGTACGTACATTGTATTTCTTTTTAAGTACTGAGATAATAATAAATAAGTGTGCACTATGAGAAAGCATTTTAAAATGGTGAGTCCATAGGTAAGTTGAGATTCAAGATGGTCGACCAAAATTTTTAAGTTTTGAACACCATTACACCCAATATTAAATAACAAATTGAACAGAGTTTGAGTCATATAGAGTTGACATTTTCAACCTGGCAACGAAGTTCCTAACGCATTTAAAAATTTGAGTTCCGAATTGTTGTTAATCGGTTGCAAAATATTCAATTTGGTTGTCTCGAAGGAGGAGTGCCAATTTCACGAGAGTCAAGTTATGACTAGCTTATCATTTTTAAGTGTCCTATCCATATAATGCATTTGGCTTTATCGGTCTAAAGATTAGGAATGAATCTCCCTGTATCAGATCTTATAGACCAAAATGTATTTGTTATAATATAATATGTATCAAAAAACGTAATTAAATTAAATTAATTACATAATATTATACAATAGGAAT
>NW_019102424.1:0-2647 GCF_001856785.1 Myzus persicae
CACACACACACACACACACACACACACACACACACACACACACAAGCATTACAAGATATCTGTTTCCTATTTATGTATATTTATTTTGTTTTTGTTTTATTATAATATTGTGTCGTGTGTGAATTATATAACACATATTACGCAGTGACGATTCGGCACGTGTGAGATTAGGATGGCCGCCGCAATTATGTTAGTCCGTCCCGCATTGCTAACGCTGATCTATCTATTTTATTATTTTCACAGGCGCAAATCGCCAATCATTATTATTTTTTACGTGTTCGATGGCTCAAATAGCCTCGATCCTTGTATTATTTTTAGGCGCTAATCCCCGGAGTTTTTTTATATTATAATATTATACTTTATTATTTGTGTGCGCTAATCGCCTCGAATCTCGATGTCTTTATTATAACCCTTGTTTTACATTATTCGCAATAAGGTGGTTTGATGTGTGACAAGGTGTGATAACCGCATCGGAGCCCGGGCACACGAACTATTATTGTTTGTTCCTGGCCCTATTATAACACTATTACCCTGTTATAACAACCTGTGTATTGTATTTCCAAAAACAGGAAAATATTATACTTTGTATGTATTTTAGCTAAAAAATCAATGTCATTATTCATCCCGGTGATTTGTGTAATAATAATCAACTATTCTTAATGCAAAAATTACTTTTTTAATAACTTAAATTTATTTTCTAGTGAATCAATTTGATGATTTCAATTTACAAAAACAACATATAGCAGAAACATTGTTTTTGAGAGATTTAATGGAATTACATTCATTTAATTCTGATCTTATTATCTTGTAAGTGTAATATTAATGTTTGTTCTTATCCATTTGTGAATGATTAATATAAAAAAAAACTTTTTTTCAGAACGACTCCACAAAATAACGAGGAAATCAATATAATATTCATGTGTTGGATAGAAACGATTTCTAGAGGGTTACCACCATGTATTATAATCAATGGGAGTACTCAGCCAGTTCTTACCGTCAATGCTTAACCCATAAACAAACTTAATATGCATACATTTTCCTTTAATTATGTATACAATCACGTACTATTAAATTTCTTTTCAGATTAATGGATATGTAGACATTGCGAAGTTTTTTCCTTTTACTTGGGGCTAAATTTAACTAAGATCATTAATCCAAACAATTTCGAAATCTTAATTTTATTACGTGACATAGACGTGATGTCTTAAACTCGAAAGAATACATTTGCATTTCTCTAACACGGCCAAGTCGAAAATAGAAAAAATATTGAAACATCACAGAGAAGTTGAATGTGCTCCAAGCCTCAATATCAACCCTAACTCTGTCTATACGACTCAATTAGACTAATTCTTCGGTCTTCCGAATACGCCTGTGGTAAATTATTATTTTATAAGAAGTAATTATAATCACAAATATTGTTCCATATACCCAGGATTATTTCACTTATCCACTTATAAAAATAAAACATTTTATTTTGAACACAACAGAATTTTATAATTTGAAATAAAAAAAAGTGGGTTATTGGATATCGCTCTACCATACATTAAGTGTCTAAGACTCTAAGAAGTACAGTAATGGATGGTATTAAATTCGAATTGAATGATATCAAATCATTGTATATTTGTATACTAAAAACGATTCCGAGCGGAGACGGTATGTCGGTATGTCGGTATGTCAGTTTAGGATATTTTATATTGTTATTACTATTATTATTAATATGGTAGCCGGTAAGTTGAATTAATATTATTCTTAAATCATCAGTGATACTGGAAAAATATGAAATATACCCATGTAAAATTGGGATGTTTCGGAACATAATAGATAATATTATTACATAGATAATTTTATCATTTTAATGAAGTATATTGTAATTTATAAACCCTCATATTACTATCTTTTTAAGCACTAATAATATCTTTACACTTAATGATTTATAATGATTTATTCTTTTTTTACTCATTTTGTAAAGATTTTGTTTCGATTCTGAGCAAAGTGATGAAAGTATTGATTTTACAATGATTAGTGTTTTTTTTGTGTCTATCATTTCAAACCATCTCTGGTTGGATCGTCTTTTCTGGTAGGAATGTGAATCTAGTTGGTACTATGAGAGGTCAAATGTAAAAAAATTCCAAATAGTTTTCAAACGCCTCAGAAAAAAACAAACAAAAAATGAAAGATAGTTGTTTTTGTTTTTTAATGCAACTCAAAAAAAAAATTACCAAATAGAGTTGACATTTTCCCTGAATATCTATATTAACAATTTCTATGCACCAAAATATTTTTGAAAGATTACGACTCTTTTTGAGCCATTTATAAGCATAAGAAAATTTCGAGTTTTAATAGTTTTTTTTAAAATTATTGTCGGTACAAAATTTTTTGCTTTGACAAAAAAATTGAAAATATAATACTTTGTTCTTCATAAATTGTTGTCAGTGAAAATAAATAATAGTCGAGCTTAGATTCACAATAATTTTTACTAACTACGTAACATATCATATAAATTTTATCATTAAAATCACATATTATTTTTAATTTGATCAATTAATTTTTTCTTTTTATTTGTATCTTCTCTGTATTATGTTTTTCTTTTTTTTTATTTTGTCTGGTAACTGTATTTTTATTGTTCTAGTCTCAACATTTGTTTCTT
>NW_019102425.1:0-2549 GCF_001856785.1 Myzus persicae
ACACAACTACTGTATGATTGAATCGGTCCGTTTAAAAACAATTTTTTTTTTGAAATTTTATTACATTCGATTTTGATCATTAAATTTTTTTCAATTCCAAATTTTATTTCGCGCACGCGTGTGTGTGTGTGTGTATAATATATTCGGCGTTGGGCTCTCGGGACGTGACGTTGAGACATTATCATGTGTGTGGGCGTGTGTGTGTTCGTGTCGTGATCATATTTCGCGTGTCTGCTGCTGCTGCTGCTGCTGCTGACCGACTGTTGTGCCGCCGTGTGTGTATAGTGGTATCCGAGGCGTGTTGTGCGGCGTCCAGCTCGACACCAAAATATTATTATATTATTGATCTCCCCGTGAAAAAAAAATCGTCATTTGTCGTCCTCGCAAGGATACCCGCGCTGAACATATAATAACTTTGGAATTAGCTGCAGTCGTCTCATACGATCAAAGGTTCTCGTCGCGAACTCTCTTCGGGGCGGCGGCCGTCGCCGGAGGATCGCGTCGACTGTTCCTGCGGGGGAAAAAAAAACAAACGTAAAAATCGTATTTTATTTTTATCTTAAGTACCTATACAACATTTTTTAACAATATCGTTTCCCATATTATATACTGTCGTCGTCGTAGTAGTAGTAATAGTAGTAGTAAGTTTATAATAAACGCGCGTCTGTGTTTTTTTTTTTTTTTTATAACTCGGACATTAACATAATATATTATAACCAACCTCACGTCTCAATTACAATGATTTCGCCCACGATTTGTACTTAAATTACCACGGTAGAGGATATAATATAGTTATAATAACAATGATAATGTATACGCACACGATGTTTTCTTTCCCTCCCGACGTTATAAAAAAAAAAAAGGTTTCAATGAGTATATAGTTTTATACGCGCCGCCGCCGTACATATATTTTCTTTCTTCGTAAAGAATAGAACGCCGACGACGAGCATATAAAAAGATCGTAAAAAACTATATATTAACGTATAGATCAAATTCGCATCCGACTCGTCTATATATGTATACGTTTAACATGTGTGTGTGTGTCCTGTGCTGTTTAGCATACCCGCCTGCACCATATTTGGACAAACTATACAGTGGTGGTTGTGTGAGTATATATTATTATTATTATTATATGTTGGGCTTTAAGGCGCACATAGTGTATTATTATTATTATTATTATTATTATTATCATTATTATTAGCGTTTCCTTTTTTTTTTTTTTTTAATTAAACGAGATGCGGCGGCGGCATTTATATTATTATGTATTCACGTGTGCAGCAACAATAATCGTCGACGACGACCTAAATGATTAAAACCGAAAAACGGAAAATAAAATAAGCGCGTGGGTTTTATATTCGTAAAAAAAAATAATCCGTTTTCGTCCAATAGAATACCGGGCTCGTAGTATTATACTTAGAAGTTAGAGGTGTACCTATATACCCCACAATAATATATATATTTATGCAATATACACTCACTGTGATTACTGTCTTCAGAGGAATTGTGATGATCGTGTGCTTGGGACGATACGAGAACGGCCGCTTTTCCGCGTCCGTCCAGTTGCCGTCTACCATTCTGTGAACAAGATGAAAAAAAAAAATCAAGCACGAATTCAGACGATACTGTTGTGCGTATACAACAACAATATATTATATCATGTCAATAATTGTTGAGATATTATAATATTATAAGCGCGACAACACAGCGGTCGGCCGTGTAACTTACGAGACGTCGGCTGCGTTCAACTTGAGTTTCCGCTGTCTCTTGGACCTGACGTAAAACGTGGTGCAGATTATGAACACCAAAAGTACCGCCACGCTGACCCCCGACGCTATGCTGGCCGACTCGAGCATCACTTGTCGTCGGGCTGCTGTGGAAAATCAAAAATCGAAACGATCAAAATACGAAAGTCGTCGTCTACAATATTGATATTACACAGGACCACTAGTCCGTGTACGTTTCAACGTGTTAACACACGCACACACATATACAGAGAGCACGTCATAATAGTTCGGGTCAAACTTTACCGTCTCGTGTGTTGTGTATAGGGTATATATACGTCATGCCTATTGGCTATTATTATAATAATAGTATTCGAGCGTTTACTTTGTAGACACGCTTTAATATATATATATATTATCTTATCGTTATTTTCATAATGGACCTAGAAAAATCGTATATACGATTTACGTATCATATGTATGTGTGTGTGTGTGTGTACGTATGTAAGAGTATAATCGAGCGGTGTCGTTTTCTTTTTATTATTATTATTTTAATAACGCAGCGATGGGAGAGGAGGAGGAGGAGGAGGAGGGATGATGGCGCATACCTATAGTAGGTAAATCATTAGTATGCCGGACCGAGCGCGGGTTTGGTATGCGGTCTCGTTTCTTCTTTGCCTCCCCCTACACCTGTGCGCGCATATAAGTCTACACAAGACGTTATATAAGCACACACACACACACACACACAGGTATGTATGCACGCACATATAAACCTACATTGTTATTACGATCGCGCTTGTGTGTGTGTGTGTGTGTGTGTGTGTG